>NC_087251.1:2500-7500 GCF_037042905.1 Lytechinus pictus
AACCCTAACCCTAACCCTAACCCTAACCCTAACCCTAACCCTAACCCTAACCCTAACCCTAACCCTAACCCTAACCCTAACCCTAACCCTAACCCTAACCCTAACCCTAACCCTAACCCTAACCCTAACCCTAACCCTAACCCTAACCCTAACCCTAACCCTAACCCTAACCCTAACCCTAACCCTAACCCTAACCCTAACCCTAACCCTAACCCTAACCCTAACCCTAACCCTAACCCTAACCCTAACCCTAACCCTAACCCTAACCCTAACCCTAACCCTAACCCTAACCCTAACCCTAACCCTAACCCTAACCCTAACCCTAACCCTAACCCTAACCCTAACCCTAACCCTAACCCTAACCCTAACCCTAACCCTAACCCTAACCCTAACCCTAACCCTAACCCTAACCCTAACCCTAACCCTAACCCTAACCCTAACCCTAACCCTAACCCTAACCCTAACCCTAACCCTAACCCTAACCCTAACCCTAACCCTAACCCTAACCCTAACCCTAACCCTAACCCTAACCCTAACCCTAACCCTAACCCTAACCCTAACCCTAACCCTAACCCTAACCCTAACCCTAACCCTAACCCTAACCCTAACCCTAACCCTAACCCTAACCCTAACCCTAACCCTAACCCTAACCCTAACCCTAACCCTAACCCTAACCCTAACCCTAACCCTAACCCTAACCCTAACCCTAACCCTAACCCTAACCCTAACCCTAACCCTAACCCTAACCCTAACCCTAACCCTAACCCTAACCCTAACCCTAACCCTAACCCTAACCCTAACCCTAACCCTAACCCTAACCCTAACCCTAACCCTAACCCTAACCCTAACCCTAACCCTAACCCTAACCCTAACCCTAACCCTAACCCTAACCCTAACCCTAACCCTAACCCTAACCCTAACCCTAACCCTAACCCTAACCCTAACCCTAACCCTAACCCTAACCCTAACCCTAACCCTAACCCTAACCCTAACCCTAACCCTAACCCTAACCCTAACCCTAACCCTAACCCTAACCCTAACCCTAACCCTAACCCTAACCCTAACCCTAACCCTAACCCTAACCCTAACCCTAACCCTAACCCTAACCCTAACCCTAACCCTAACCCTAACCCTAACCCTAACCCTAACCCTAACCCTAACCCTAACCCTAACCCTAACCCTAACCCTAACCCTAACCCTAACCCTAACCCTAACCCTAACCCTAACCCTAACCCTAACCCTAACCCTAACCCTAACCCTAACCCTAACCCTAACCCTAACCCTAACCCTAACCCTAACCCTAACCCTAACCCTAACCCTAACCCTAACCCTAACCCTAACCCTAACCCTAACCCTAACCCTAACCCTAACCCTAACCCTAACCCTAACCCTAACCCTAACCCTAACCCTAACCCTAACCCTAACCCTAACCCTAACCCTAACCCTAACCCTAACCCTAACCCTAACCCTAACCCTAACCCTAACCCTAACCCTAACCCTAACCCTAACCCTAACCCTAACCCTAACCCTAACCCTAACCCTAACCCTAACCCTAACCCTAACCCTAACCCTAACCCTAACCCTAACCCTAACCCTAACCCTAACCCTAACCCTAACCCTAACCCTAACCCTAACCCTAACCCTAACCCTAACCCTAACCCTAACCCTAACCCTAACCCTAACCCTAACCCTAACCCTAACCCTAACCCTAACCCTAACCCTAACCCTAACCCTAACCCTAACCCTAACCCTAACCCTAACCCTAACCCTAACCCTAACCCTAACCCTAACCCTAACCCTAACCCTAACCCTAACCCTAACCCTAACCCTAACCCTAACCCTAACCCTAACCCTAACCCTAACCCTAACCCTAACCCTAACCCTAACCCTAACCCTAACCCTAACCCTAACCCTAACCCTAACCCTAACCCTAACCCTAACCCTAACCCTAACCCTAACCCTAACCCTAACCCTAACCCTAACCCTAACCCTAACCCTAACCCTAACCCTAACCCTAACCCTAACCCTAACCCTAACCCTAACCCTAACCCTAACCCTAACCCTAACCCTAACCCTAACCCTAACCCTAACCCTAACCCTAACCCTAACCCTAACCCTAACCCTAACCCTAACCCTAACCCTAACCCTAACCCTAACCCTAACCCTAACCCTAACCCTAACCCTAACCCTAACCCTAACCCTAACCCTAACCCTAACCCTAACCCTAACCCTAACCCTAACCCTAACCCTAACCCTAACCCTAACCCTAACCCTAACCCTAACCCTAACCCTAACCCTAACCCTAACCCTAACCCTAACCCTAACCCTAACCCTAACCCTAACCCTAACCCTAACCCTAACCCTAACCCTAACCCTAACCCTAACCCTAACCCTAACCCTAACCCTAACCCTAACCCTAACCCTAACCCTAACCCTAACCCTAACCCTAACCCTAACCCTAACCCTAACCCTAACCCTAACCCTAACCCTAACCCTAACCCTAACCCTAACCCTAACCCTAACCCTAACCCTAACCCTAACCCTAACCCTAACCCTAACCCTAACCCTAACCCTAACCCTAACCCTAACCCTAACCCTAACCCTAACCCTAACCCTAACCCTAACCCTAACCCTAACCCTAACCCTAACCCTAACCCTAACCCTAACCCTAACCCTAACCCTAACCCTAACCCTAACCCTAACCCTAACCCTAACCCTAACCCTAACCCTAACCCTAACCCTAACCCTAACCCTAACCCTAACCCTAACCCTAACCCTAACCCTAACCCTAACCCTAACCCTAACCCTAACCCTAACCCTAACCCTAACCCTAACCCTAACCCTAACCCTAACCCTAACCCTAACCCTAACCCTAACCCTAACCCTAACCCTAACCCTAACCCTAACCCTAACCCTAACCCTAACCCTAACCCTAACCCTAACCCTAACCCTAACCCTAACCCTAACCCTAACCCTAACCCTAACCCTAACCCTAACCCTAACCCTAACCCTAACCCTAACCCTAACCCTAACCCTAACCCTAACCCTAACCCTAACCCTAACCCTAACCCTAACCCTAACCCTAACCCTAACCCTAACCCTAACCCTAACCCTAACCCTAACCCTAACCCTAACCCTAACCCTAACCCTAACCCTAACCCTAACCCTAACCCTAACCCTAACCCTAACCCTAACCCTAACCCTAACCCTAACCCTAACCCTAACCCTAACCCTAACCCTAACCCTAACCCTAACCCTAACCCTAACCCTAACCCTAACCCTAACCCTAACCCTAACCCTAACCCTAACCCTAACCCTAACCCTAACCCTAACCCTAACCCTAACCCTAACCCTAACCCTAACCCTAACCCTAACCCTAACCCTAACCCTAACCCTAACCCTAACCCTAACCCTAACCCTAACCCTAACCCTAACCCTAACCCTAACCTAACCCTAACCCTAACCCTAACCCTAACCCTAACCCTAACCCTAACCCTAACCCTAACCCTAACCCTAACCCTAACCCTAACCCTAACCCTAACCCTAACCCTAACCCTAACCCTAACCCTAACCCTAACCCTAACCCTAACCCTAACCCTAACCCTAACCCTAACCCTAACCCTAACCCTAACCCTAACCCTAACCCTAACCCTAACCCTAACCCTAACCCTAACCCTAACCCTAACCCTAACCCTAACCCTAACCCTAACCCTAACCCTAACCCTAACCCTAACCCTAACCCTAACCCTAACCCTAACCCTAACCCTAACCCTAACCCTAACCCTAACCCTAACCCTAACCCTAACCCTAACCCTAACCCTAACCCTAACCCTAACCCTAACCCTAACCCTAACCCTAACCCTAACCCTAACCCTAACCCTAACCCTAACCCTAACCCTAACCCTAACCCTAACCCTAACCCTAACCCTAACCCTAACCCTAACCCTAACCCTAACCCTAACCCTAACCCTAACCCTAACCCTAACCCTAACCCTAACCCTAACCCTAACCCTAACCCTAACCCTAACCCTAACCCTAACCCTAACCCTAACCCTAACCCTAACCCTAACCCTAACCCTAACCCTAACCCTAACCCTAACCCTAACCCTAACCCTAACCCTAACCCTAACCCTAACCCTAACCCTAACCCTAACCCTAACCCTAACCCTAACCCTAACCCTAACCCTAACCCTAACCCTAACCCTAACCCTAACCCTAACCCTAACCCTAACCCTAACCCTAACCCTAACCCTAACCCTAACCCTAACCCTAACCCTAACCCTAACCCTAACCCTAACCCTAACCCTAACCCTAACCCTAACCCTAACCCTAACCCTAACCCTAACCCTAACCCTAACCCTAACCCTAACCCTAACCCTAACCCTAACCCTAACCCTAACCCTAACCCTAACCCTAACCCTAACCCTAACCCTAACCCTAACCCTAACCCTAACCCTAACCCTAACCCTAACCCTAACCCTAACCCTAACCCTAACCCTAACCCTAACCCTAACCCTAACCCTAACCCTAACCCTAACCCTAACCCTAACCCTAACCCTAACCCTAACCCTAACCCTAACCCTAACCCTAACCCTAACCCTAACCCTAACCCTAACCCTAACCCTAACCCTAACCCTAACCCTAACCCTAACCCTAACCCTAACCCTAACCCTAACCCTAACCCTAACCCTAACCCTAACCCTAACCCTAACCCTAACCCTAACCCTAACCCTAACCCTAACCCTAACCCTAACCCTAACCCTAACCCTAACCCTAACCCTAACCCTAACCCTAACCCTAACCCTAACCCTAACCCTAACCCTAACCCTAACCCTAACCCTAACCCTAACCCTAACCCTAACCCTAACCCTAACCCTAACCCTAACCCTAACCCTAACCCTAACCCTAACCCTAACCCTAACCCTAACCCTAACCCTAACCCTAACCCTAACCCTAACCCTAACCCTAACCCTAACCCTAACCCTAACCCTAACCCTAAC